>NC_056747.1:250478038-250520538 GCF_019279795.1 Protopterus annectens
TAGGGTTTTTTTGGCAGGGCTTGTAATGGTCGGTAGACTGATTGCCTAGTACTTACCTATGAACCTACATGACAGGAGCTATACAAACATCGCTACCAAAGGAGGAGGTACAGAAAGCACCTGACAGCCCAGTAGATTCTAAAGTATTTCTGAGTGTACAGGGATACTGTAAAGGGATGCAAGTGAACTTTGTCACCACAAGCAAAATAGAGAGGAACAAGATGTATTCCCTTTACAGTGAACATAGGTTCATAGGTTCATACTACGCTATCTGCCCTAGGGCATTTATAAGCCTAGCCAGAGTGTGTTTGGCTTTCGCCACCCATTTTAAATTAATTTTGCTATGCCCTTTTTCGAGGTTAGTATACTGTGCCTCTGTCTAACAGTGACATAGAAGTGATACCCGGGGTAAACCTACGATCCCCCATCCACTCATCAAGATTCCTCTTGAAGAGAGTCAATGAGGGACTCTGCCTAACCTGGACTGGGATTTTATTCCAGAGTGAAGGGAGCCTCTGGGTTATGAATCTGTCCCTCAAGCATGTCCTATTTATTTCAGTGCTGAGGTTCAAGTCTCTCGAGCGCGTAGCTCGATAGGATTTGGATTTTCTGAGGTGCAGCATGTCCATTAATTCCGGGTTGGACATGGCTTTATACATCAGGCACAGATCGCCTCTGAGCAGGTGGTATGCCACTGAGTAGAGCTGGAGTTTCTTTAACCGGGCAGCATATGGCATCTGTTTGAGCCCTTTGATCCTCTTGGTGAGGTACTTTTGGGGTCTTTCCAGTTGCTGCGGGTGTCTGGTAAGGTACATCCCAAAAGGGGCATTGTACTCAATTATGGGCCTGATGAGGGATGAGTAAAGAGGCACGATGACCTCCCCTGATCTAGATGTGAATCCCTTCATGATTAGGTGGGCTATAAAAAATGTTTTTCTAACCACTTTGGCCACGTGATTGTCAAATGAGAGATTGCTATCAACTTGGGTCCCCAGGTCCCTAATTACTTCTTCCATACTTAATGGATTACCACCTATGTGGTAATTTGTGGGCACTTTGTTTTTGCCAAAGGGGATGACTATACACTTTTTGGCATTTAGCTTGAGGCCATGGCTCTGGCACCAGTTGTCTGTTTCTATGAGGCCCTTTTGGAGGATGCTTGTGTCGGCTGGAGAGTCAATTATGGTGCCCAGTTTGCAGTCATCTGCAAACTTGGTCAGCCACAGTCCTTCCATGTTGGCCTGTACCTCCGAGAAATATATACCAAACAAGAGTGGTCCCAGGACTGAGCCTTGTGGGATGCCACTTGTAACTGGTTTGGAGTCTGACATGGCTCCAGCAATTCTAACCATGTGGGTTCTGTCCTTGAGCTAGTTTGCAACCCATCTAGTGACATAGGGGTTTATATTTAAGCTGGTGAGCTTATCTATAATGCCCGAGTGGGGTACTGTATCGAAGGCTTTTGCGAGGTCCAGGTAGGCTGTGTGGACCACCTTCCCCTCGTCAATGGCCTTGGTGACTGTTTCAAAGAAATTGACCAGGTTTAAGAGGCAGGATCTGCCCTTAACAAAGCCGAACTGGGTAGGATCCAGGGTCTGTAGGTCCCCAATATCTTTATTTATGAGGTCCATGATGATCCTTTCCATAGCTTTGCAGACCAAGCTAGTCAGGCTTATGGGGCGATAGTTTCCAGGATCCGTTGAGGCACCACCTGTGTGGAGAGGGACCAGTGTTGCTGTACGCCACTCTTTGGGTACATATCCTGTAGTAAGGCTGAGATTGAACAGTAGTTTTATGTTTGGGTTGAGCTCTTCTTGGAGTTCATGTAGGACGCAGCCCGTCTGGTCCCATTGATGCTGTGTTTTTTGCTTTGGAGAGGGCAGCTCTTACCTGAGCATCTGAGAAGTCAGGGGGGCAGCACTCTGCTGGGATAGATATTTGCCCTTTTGGTGGGGGGGGGGGGAACTTTGCTCTGAACCTGTCAGCTAGGATGTTGGCAATGTCTGTGGGTTTGGAGTATTTTTTGTCATATTAGACTAATTCTGAGCATATCTGGGAATTCCCACCCAGGTTCCTAACATAACTAAAGAAAGCCCTGTGATTATCCTTAGTGTCCTGTGCAATTTTTCTCTCGAAGCTGGCCTTAGACGATTTTATGAGTGCCCGTAGTTTTTTGCTAATACTGATCAGAGATGCCTTCCCTTTTTGGGATTTTGCTCCATCACGTAGTAGCTTCCTCCTTCTATTGTATAGTTTGTTTATGGCTGGGGTCCACCAGACAGGACGTCTGCCTTTGGAGGATTGGGTCTTGGTTTTATTTGGGATTGCATGATCCATGCATTCCTGAAGGTGTTCATAGAATACATTTATAAAGGATTCTGCGGTCTGGGCCGTATTTTCCACAGGCCCGGGGGCTTTGAAGGATTCTACCTCAGTTTTGAGGAGTGTGAAATTTGCTTTAGTGAAGTTTTTCACTGTGGTTTTCTGGGCAGGGGGTGGGGTCGGGATGTGAATATCCAGTGAGATTAGTTTATGGTCTGATCTTACCAGTGAGGGATACACTTCTGGTCTGGAGCATAGAGTCCCCATGTTGGTGATGATCAGGTCCAGTATGTTTTCCCCTCTTGTGGGGTTGTTCCATAGCATTTGAGTTTATAAATTCTAGGAACCTTTGGGCTAGGGTGTTGGAGCTAGAGTAATGCTCCCAGTCTATGTTTGGGTAGTTGAAGTCACCCAATATAATGGTATTTGGAGAAACCTTCATATTTTCCAGTGTTCTCAGGAAGGCCGAGTGGGGTTCCTGGGTTTGGGAGGGTGGTCTGTAGCAGGCTATAAACTGGAAGGCAGTTTTACTCACTGTTAGTTGCACATGGATAGTCTCTGATGCTTCGTGCTGTGTCACCAACCTGGAGGTGTGGGTATCTTTGACGAATATTGATACTCCCCCTCCTTTTGTGGTTTGGTCCAAGTTTTGGGGCCGAAAAGCATGGTATGAGGTATAACCTGGTAGTGCTGGGGTGCTCTTGGGAGCCTTGAACCAGGTTTCTGTTACTGCACAGATATCGATGTTCTCCATGCTAAGGATGGAGAACACATGCTAAAGGCATGTGTGGTATTTGCCATCTTAGCTGTAGGAGTCTTCCAATCAGCTACTGCAGACACATTAGGCAAACTGCAGGCATCAGCCTCATGGGTACTAAACCAGTTTTTCAGTGTTATGCTATAAAATGTAGAGCAGTATATCTCATTGTCAGGGAACCAGTGGAGAGAACCAACTCCATTTGGGCATCTTATGAGACAGCCCATTTCCCTGAAGTCCCAGGTGCTATACATTGCAGCCACATTGTTATTATGGCCCAACTTATTCAGATGGCTAGAGATATATGAACAGGAATGGTTACCACTCTCTGGGATCCCAGGTAGTCTGCAATGCCCAAGGAATTATTTGTAATGTGTCACTGCACCATCCAGGCAGTGCACACAATCACATATATGGTACATATTCTACCTATAGCAGCAGATCAACTGGTTGTTAGGTGTGCACACATAACCAATAGACAGGCCTGTAAACACAAGTACCAGGCATTCTGGGATCAGACCACATATTCCATGTGATATGTATTGCAAATGATATTAGGATATGCCCTAGAGCCCTGAAGAACCCTGGCGTGCAACCATAAGACCATGAAGGAAATGTATAATACAACCCACACTGAAAGATGAAAAATATCATAGTATGTATTCAAACTAATGAAAGAATGCTTTTGATGCTTAGACATTGTCCAGCAGCTGGCACACAGGATTAAGGCTCTGAGCTGTTTATGAGCTGCTTCCTTTGGTCCAGAGTTTGATTCCTTCATTCTTGATTTGCTTAAATGTATGACTCTGAGTAAGTCACTTAAACAGCCAGCACTCCCAGGATGAATCTGAAAAGTTCCATGGGGATCAAGGCTCTTAACTGGTGAACAAATAAAAATAGGATAAAATAAGACACTGCTGGAGGAGCAATACAATATAGTCCAGATATATGCACCAGTGTTTGTTGTGTATGCCATACTCTACAACATGGTATCACATAAACAAATGAGGCAACAGGGAATTATCATAGCAGGACCTGCCACACCAGTCACAGCAGCAGCAGTAGAAGGTCATGATACAGAGTCTGAGAGTGACATGCACCTGCAAAACCACAGCTGAAGCAGAGGTGGGAGCAATATGTTTCAGCACTTGTAAAGCAGCGTCTGGGCAGTGCATGAACTGGCTACATTGTGCATCAGACATCACCATATACACATACACACACACACACACACACACACACACACACGTTATGGGGTAGGCAGGGCACAGTTATCATCACTTGCACAGACGAGGGGATGAAGGAAGAGGTGACTGCAACACTATAATGTTGGGTAGGGTCATGGATGTGAATGTGGTAGACACATACCCTGAGAGGTGCTGGAGAGGCAGGGATTGTACCCTACAGGGACTGGGCTGCCACTGCATAACCATTATCAATGTCCACAGTTCTTGTATGCAGTGTCACAACTGGATCTGGTCCATTGCAGAAAAGGGGTAGAACTATGGGACTGAATGAATGCACCCTGAGGAGCACCCTGTGTTGAACCCATGCAGTGGTGCTATGGATGATGCTCATGACTCTGGGTGACAGGCTGCATACCTCTCAACTGCTAAGCACAGGAAGTCTGAGCAAAGTCAAAAATAATGTGGGGAACAAGGCCCAAAATCAGGACTGATTTTAAATATTGCTGGTATACATTTAGAAATTTGAAAAAATAATGGATTTTGCATTAGACTGCATTTTCTTTTTTATTTACTAATTACTTTTTATTGGTTAGATTTAACAAAAATTATATCACACTAAATTTGTATGAAATTGCAGTAATCAACACTGGAAAAATATAACAATCAACTTCAAATGACAAAACAACAAAACTATGTATGAAACAACTATATACTGGGTGTCTACATTCATATGATTAATAACATTTGTCATGTTTAACTACTACTTTTATTATACATGGCAAAGAGTCCTTTTGTTCAATAATCTTTTAAGTTTCATCCAAGAATTTAAAGAAGACGTTTTTCTTGTGGTTCTCTCTTTAATTGTTAATGTCTCCATCTGACAAGTTTCAGTTGCAATATTATAGAATTCTTCCATAGCTGAAATGCTTGTGTTTTTCCAGTTTTTTTGTTATCACTTTCCTTGCGATTGTAAGAAGTGCCCAAAGAAGAGAGTAATCAAACTTTTTAACACATAAATATGCTGGAGTATTAAATAAAATCAGTGACTTATTTAGGATGAAGCTATCTGTAAATAAAGCCTGTAAACAATTGTTGATATCATTCCAAAAGGGTTTAATTACATCACATTCAGAGAACATATGTTGCCAGTTACCCATAACTTGTAAATTACATCTCCAACAAATCATTTGTTTTTTATAAATTAGTTGTATTTTGTGAGGTGTGATGAATCCTTTATGTAAAAATTTCCAAGAATATAATTTTCATCTTAAGGATGTCGAGGTTAGAGTGGAGGATTTCAATATAGCTTCTTTTTCATTATTACTTGGTAGATAACTATTAATAGATGTAAAATATTCCCAGTATTTATCATTACAAAGATCTGTTTTATTTTTAAATATTTTGTATATTTTGGAGAGATAGCCTTTGTTTGACATATTTTGATGCATTGATAGAATCATAAATTTTATAAGCTTAGGAATCTCCTTTTTAACTGTTATTTACATTAATGATAGTCTCCCATCTACAGCATATCTACAGTTTTGTATATCTATCCACATTTCAGAATTTAAATTATATTTGTTTAGAATAAAATCTGAGTTCATTTTTTCTTTATCCATCAACTGAAACCAATAAATTGATTGTTTTTTTTAATCTGTTCATTGAAAATATATTAAATGTAATGATATAATTTTGTGTAAATGCTACTGGAAAGATTAAGAATATCCATGCAGCATATTCAGGTATTCTCTGAACAAGATTTTTAAAACTAGAAATTGTCATAGTAATATATGTTGAGTTTATAACTGTTTTTGGTATACTAAAATATGTGCTTTTAATAGGTTGCATTTTTCTGAAGGATTTGAAGTCTGAACCTCAGATGTATGTCCTTAATTAGTGACTTCAATTGTCAATGATTTGTCAAAAAAACAGACATTTTATGAGCAGTATACCAGAAATAGGAGGCAACAGTTTGGACATTCTATGAAATTATGGACAGTTGAGGGTATATTAGGCTGTATCTCGACAGGCAACACTGATACCACCTCACCAGTGGTCTGTACAGGATGACATGGGATAGACTGTGCCTGACCACCTTATATCCAGAGCCTCCTACGGCCATGGATTACATGGCTTGTGGAGGCAGACTAGATGGCAGTTTCAAAGCCTCTCCTACAGACACTTATGGAGGCATCTTTTGCCACCTATCATTTTAGCAGCACTGTTATATCCCTATACTTATACTCCAGATCATTTTGCAATCAGTGCATGTCCTCCTGCAAGCCATAGAATACAGTCATCATTTCCACCATGTTGTTTCTAATAGTCAACTGTGGTGGGAACAAGCACCTGCAATTCTAAGCATTGCACTCATTATCCTAAACAGCCCTGGAGTCCCCCATATGGTGGGTATGCTCACTGCAGAAGCATCGCACATGTTAGGTGTTGTGTGGACAGGGTACACAGTTGGAGCCTGAGTGGGATTATCAGGTATAGGATACCTGTCATACACTGCTTCTGTGGACTACCCATAGAAAGGTTTGCATATGTCTGCATGCATAACTCTCAGCTGTCTCAGATGTTGTAGAACACACCTGATACTGCCTCATATGTCTGCACTGTCACTCATTAAATTTTTGATTTTCTGGTAAATCAGTGAGGATTATACTCGGTCAGTAATACTGTTCACATACCACTGACTGCAGCTTTTCCCACTATGGAGTGCCCATTTACTTGAAATTAACTGCTCTAATCCCTTGGAAGACAAAATGCACACTGTTTTGAAACAAGGCAATTTGGATAGCTTTCTATTTCTGGCAATATCATATTGATAATGAGATTTTAACCAATAAGATGAAGCCTTTTAATAGCTAGACCTCACCCTTGATATGTACCTCATGTCCCATCCTTATATTAGACCATCACCAATGTAACTATTCTCAGGTGGTCTTCCTGATAGAGGGTGATGAATACCACTGTCTCCACTGTCTTCTTCTATGTTGACTCTATGCTGTGTTCTGCCCACTGAAATGTAGCTTTTCCATTTAAGGAAACATACCACCAATTTGCCATCTTTGCTTCCACTGACTCTGCGCTTCTATAGAGTGGGCCACATTCTGGTAAAAGGTACATGTCACTACTTTCTAACCTGTTTACAGCAACCCCCAAAGTGTTTCCAGATGCAAGATAAGCATAGAGACTCAAGGTGACTGCCACCAGACAATGCAACATTACCACTGCTGACTATACCTCTCCACCTCTTAGAACAAGAAATCTGGACAAGCCATAAATAATTGGGCGACAAAGGCCTATGCCACTCCCCAAATCACCTCCAACAAGTCCCAAGTGCTCTATCCAAGGCTAAAAACACTATCTCCAGGGGCCTTGATAATGTGTTAGGTTGTCTATTTCTCAGCTCCAAATATTTTACTTTATTTTTTATTTATTTTATTTTACATTTGTAAACCAGGAGAGTCCAACTGGATACAGGTCCATTTTCAATGGAGGCCCTGGGAGAAAAGCTTCAATTACATTTATTTTTAACATTAAAAGCCATTACTTGTGGCATTCATTACAGGCAGACTAACTTTGTAAAACTAAGTGACACATATTGCATACAGTCTGAGTAATTATGAGAGCAACAGGTAAGACATTCATAATTATGAGGAGCAATACATGGAATTCATTACAGTAGCTACTAGACAAATGGATGAACAGTTAGTAATGCTCTCTTAACATACCAGAAAACATTTCCTATCCTGTAGTAATATTAGGACTATGGGTAGGCTGAGAAGGTAGCATATTTTACTGTGGTGCAGAGAGATTAGCTATATACTAGAGTGTTATCCAGGGGTGAGACAGGAGCAAAGCCTATTGTTCATGAAGTGAGTTTTAAGGAGTTTCTTAAATTCAGTGATTGGGTTGTTGGATGTTAAGTGGGCAGGAAGGGAGATCCAGAGTTTAGAAATCGAGTGACTGTAGACAGATTTTCCTGCCTCATTGTTAAATTTGGTAACCTGTAGATGATTTTGGGTGCTATATTTTAAGGTTCTAGTAGTGGTGTGAGGGTGAATTAGATGTTGTAGAGCTTGGATTTTTGTCTGACTGGTTTAATATTTTGTGCACTAGTGAGAGCTGATTGCTTTGAAGTATTAGTGGGAGCACTAACCAGTTAAGTTTGCTGAGACACTCACAGTGATGAGTTCTATAGGATGTGCCTGTAGCAAATCTTGCTATCTTATTGTAGCATGATTCGAGTTTGTTTAGATCAGTTTTGCGAAGGTTAGTGAGCACAGGGGAGGCATAGAGTAATGTAGATAGTAGGTGTGTCCTTGCTATTGTTATTTTTGAATGGTTTGAGAGACAGTGTTTGTTTCAATAGAGTAGCCCAAGTTCTGTGTGAACTTTCTTTATAGTTTGGGCAATGTGTAAATCAAATCTAAGGTGGTTGTCTATTTCCACGCCTAGCAGCTTGGTGTGATTGGTAGGGGTAATAGTGGTATTGTTGTTGCAGGTAATGGTAAAGCTGGGGAAGGGATCTGTGGGAGCTAAAGAGGAATAATTTAGTTTTGGATGGGTTAAGAATGAGCTGTTGGTTGATGAACCAAGTTTCAGCTAGAGAGAAGGATTCTTGTGTTTGGGAGAGGAGGTGATCTAGTGTGGGGGCTGCATATATAATAGTGGTGTCATCTGCATATTGCACTATAGAGGCTTTGGGTGTGGTGGATGGGAGTTGGTTGGTGAACAGTGTGAATAGTAAAGGACCTAAGATGGAGCCTTGAGGGACCCCTAGGGAAACAGGCAGCAAGGAGGATATTTGGTTTTGCCACTTTACTGCTTGCTGCTTACCAGCTAGATATTTCTTAAACCAGGAGATAGAAGAACTGAGGTTTAAGGTGGAGAGTGAGTGAAGGCGTTTTGTATGGTTGACCGTATCAAAAGCTTTGGATAAATCTAAGAATGTAGCAGATATGATTAGTCTATTATTTCTGTGGTTATTTATGGTGTTAGTGAATGAGGCAAGTGCAGTGGTAGTACTATGGAAGGGTCTGAAGCCATGTTGCTGTATAGATAGTAGTTTGTTTTCTAGCAGAGATTGCATCAATTGTGTGTGGATTACCCACTCAAGTATTTTTGATAAGAGGGATAGTATAGCTATAGGCCGATAGGTATTGAGTTTGAAAGAGTTACCCCCTTTGTGCATTGGTATTATATGGGATATTTTCCATAAGTGGGGTACTGTACATTCTGAGATGGATCTGTTAATTAGGATAGTGACAGGATAGGTTATAGTTTCTGTGGCTAATTGTAGATATTCAGTCGGTAGGTTGTCGGCAGCTTGCGTGGTCGGTTTGAGTTTTTGGAGATGTTTTTGAATGGTTTTGATTGATACTGAATGAAAGTTAAAGTGGGTGCTATTTGTTTCAGGAGAAGGAGATGTTTTTGTTGGAGGGGGTTATTAGGGCACCTTTGGTTATTTGCAAGGGCTTGGATAGTTTATGTAAAAAACTTGTTGACTAGTGTGGGTCATGGTTATTTTCTGTTTTTGGTGAGGGGTAGAAGTTTTCCCTGGTAGTAAGAGAGAGTTGATTGCGGCTCAGAATTTTTGTGGGTTATTAGCATGTTTATTTTGAATATTTTGGTAGTAGGAGATTTTGTCTATTTTATTTTGTAGTTCAAGGTAGTTTTGTCTGTCTATTTGGGTTTTACTCTTAAGGGGCAGGAATGTTAATTTAAAAAGAAAAGTATATTCCTTGACTGACTTCTTATTACATCTATTCAGTCTCTGCCTTTTCATTGGATTCTGCCCAGAAGTATGGATAACCTCTGTTGTCATGCATGACTGACCTGGGTAACTATAGAGCTATCAGCCTCACCAGGCTTTTCTGTATGACAATGGAACACATCATTATAGGCCTCATAAACAAGAACATAGACAGTCTTCAAACATGGACCCTAACCAGTCTGAGTTTGTTAAAGGCAGATCCTGCCTCTTGAGACCCGTGGACTTTTTTGAACAAGTCACTAAAGCATTAAACTTGAGTAGACGGGTCCTCAGGACATATCTGTACTAAGCCAAACCATCGATACCATACCACATTCAAGCATCATTGATAAGCTGATCCAGTTAAATGTAAACTCCCATGTTCCTCACTGGATGGCAAACTGTCTCCCAGTCAGAAAACAGTTTGTTAGTGTTGCATGCACACATTTAAAAGAATAGCTAACAATGTGTCCCTATAGATCAGTCCTGGGACCACTCCTCTTTGGTTGGTAGCTACTTCTTTGATGTTAAAGCAGACAACAAAGGCCTGTGGCTGATGAAGTTTGCTGATGACTGCAAACTTGGAGCTGTCATAAATATTCTAGATGCCCTATATATTCTCCAGGAAGATCTAACTCATGCTAACAAATGGTGCTTGGACCACAACAGCACTTCAAACTAAATGCCAAAAAATGCAGCAATGTGTCCTTTGGCAAACCTGGGCTCTCTTGCTCCTACCAATTGGTGATAACCCCCTAAAAACTGCCTTGGTCATTAGGAAGTTAGGCATCTTCATTGACAATGAAATATCCATTGACCACCATGTGACCACATTTGTTAGAAAATACTTTTATATAGTCAGACTAATTACCACGTGCATATCCTCTAGCTCCAAGGAAGTCATTATCACCCTCTGCTCCTTCTTTATTAGATCAATAATAAAATATAATGCCCCTTTAGTATGCACTAGGGTAGTAATATGACCCAGCTTAAGCAGCAGCAATCCTTCCTTACAAAAAAAGAGAGAAAAATTAGAGACATGTCCTCCTTGTGTTAGCCTGACTACCTTAAAGCATTCGTACTCTTTTTCATTTCCTACCCATTATTAAAAGAGTATCTCTGCCTTGCCTACAGAGCCTCAAAGGATCTCATCTTGTGTAACCTTCTACACATCCATAAACTAATACCATCCTAAATACCCAATCAAGAGACCTAAATAGGATCAAAACATAAATAGGATCTGTTGGCGGGATAACTTTCACAGAGAATACTGCTTTTCTGGAATTGACTCTCCCTAGAGGTAAATCAGAGTATCTATATGATCTTTTTTAAGTGTAACCTGGATGGGTAATTATAAGTACACCCCCTGACACAGTCCCGCTAGCCCTTAGATACTGCTTTATCTATTTAAAGCCACATCCCATGATTTCAAGCAGTGTATAGGATATTACAGTTTATTATAAGTAATCCAGTCTATTTTTCTCCACATAGGTATGCCAACCCACTCAAATGTTCTCTACCCCCATACTCCTGGTATTTGCATATTTCCAGTATAAGTCCTAGAATGTTTGGAAAGGATGAATACCTTGTTTTATTGTAAAGCAAAGTATTGCTTCTTCTCCCTAAGTTCTCAGTTGACCTGAGCTAACTGTGTTAGTTCATTGCGTATACACACAGACGGGTCTATATTAGATAAACTAAAGTTTATCTAACCGAACTCTGACCTGATCAAAAATCCCAGAACTCGAAACCGCAATTGTGAGAGCTGCACCCCCCCCACACCCCTCGCTAAATATATATTCCAACTCCGAGATCGCACTACAGTGAGGAAATGGCAAATATTCCCATCTTCACTATACCGCTATCTCAGAATTTCGGTTTCGAATTCCGGGATTTTTGCTCATGTCAGCATTCGATTAGATAAACTTTTGTTTATCTAATATAGACCCACACATAGACACACACATATATATATATATATATATATATAGAGAGAGAGAGAGAGAGAGAGTATGTAAATCTAATGAAGAAATAAAAGCAGCACCTGATTCCATCATGAATTCTTTTTTAATAAACATACCAGTTTTACCACACGCCCACAGCTTCTTCAGTGTTGAATTTAAAAGCACAAGCCAACCTACTTATATTAAATCTACTGAATCACATGATTAGTACATATCATAGCAGAAATAACATATTACTAAGTGCAAAGGATCATCCTAGCCACAATGAAGACATAAATAAGCAAACACTGTATAAACAAATTATCTCAATGAAACAAATCAGTAGCAACACAGAATAGCTTATCATTATTAATAATTACCAGGCCTTCATTAGGTTATAGAACAACGAAGTGAGCATAAATGGGAAATTTTTATATAAAATTCCAAGTTATGTTGCTGTCATCTGATAACTAAATTAAATTAATCTGTACCAGTTCAACCCCACTTAAAGATGCTTATTTAACCCAGGGCAAAAAATTGGCTCAATTAAAGTAACCCATCGTTGCTTTTTCTTGTCAAACAGTTTGGTTAAAAAAAACATGGAGTGTGAAGGATCCTGGTATCGGTTTATCTATACTAGTAAAGGTGAAATTAGCTGACAAATGATCACAAGTATTTTTAAATAAAGACAATTTAGGAACTCAGCTAAACATATCAAAAGCGACAAAATAGATTAATAACTTATGTATGTGTACATAGGGATTCCTGCATCCCTCTACTTGCATATGTTTACTAACAGTGAGGTTCCTACATTTTAGAGAACACAGAAATCCCCAGGATACCACAATCTTTAAATGCAAATCCTGGTATTCACCCATAAGAGTGCCTTTTACTAGTGTGATGAATGATTGCCTGGCACCATATATGTATATAGTATGTGGCAGAGAAGTTAAGGTTTTATCATGAGTTTTAAAACAGTGAATGCAAAAATGCAAGTGCTCATATAGTCAGCTGATTATAAGTCCAGGAATGTAAATACAAATATCAGAAAACTCAGACAGGACTATTCTATAAGGCATGCTTAAACAATATAAATAAAATATAAAGCCTTAACACCCCCCCCCCCACAGTGTGAGCACCTGTACCCCCACACCCCTACATTCTACATATACTAGCTTGAAGTTACAGTGACTCTAAGTAAATGTAATACTTGTTTTTTTTCATTAAAAATAAGTGCTCTCTTTATTCTGAGGCTTTGTGGCCTCAGAATTCATATATTTAGTTAGTGGAGGTGAGGAATATTAATGACATTATCAATGTATCAGATGCATTTTTATTGTGCTTAACTTTTTAAAACAGAGCAAGGTTTATTTCTATTCCTTCAAAACCATATAAGTACAAAGTATCACAAGAATAATCATTAGTTTAGCTTCCACATTGTTAATTACAGTACGGTTACTAGATACCAACCAAACTTTTATAAAACTAAATAAAAGGGCCCATCTGGCTTCTGCCTTACTTTCTCCCACAGATGACCCTGCATGTAGAGAGAGAAACCAATGAGTGAGAAAAAAGGAAGACAGCACATTAGTACACATGTATGTGACACATTTATCCTTAATGTAAGTGTCTGATAACCAGATGCAGTTCGTACCCTGCCACCTGGATAGCCTATCTTGTCACTTCTGGCAGACCTCATGATTCATAGCCACCCTTCCTGCTGCTGACAAACACACAAAAAAAGACAATACTCAGTACAATACATCCCTGATAACAGAAGGCAAGAATAGAAAGTTAGAAACAGAGGAATGTACTGCAAACTAATGATAAACTCTGGCTTTCTTTCTACAACTTCTGCCTCCAACAGGCAGAACAGGTCAGTTTAGCACTTCTGCAGGTTGCTGTACATGTGCCAGCAATGCTCAGCAAAGTGGTTCATGCCAGTGGCATCACTTGGTACTCTGGCAAGCTGGCGACACATGGGGTCATCATAACACCACAGCAGGAACACCCTATAGTTTTTAGTGAGCAGGTAAAGAAAGATGTTCATTTCCCTGCTGTATCAGGTGGGGACCCTGCTAAAACCATCATCTGAAGGAGCCATGTCCACGATACAGGTGCAAAATTGTAGCTCAAAGCACATGGCCACACTTTTAAGATACTCCGTGACATACATCATCAGGCAGCACAGGTGTGAGATGTAATGAACCAGTAGCATTAACAGGTGGTATTATGAGCTACCTAGTACTCTGCATGACTATAATGTACACATGACTTTCTAGCACAGGAACAGGACTGGACAAACATGGTAGCACAGACTATGACTGATAACACATCTTATTATGGCAGCAAGTAAGAGACAATCATGCTTAATCATCTATAATAACAGAACCGCTGTGCTACAAGCCCATGGTAGCACTAATAAAAACAATGGTTGCCTTATTGCTGGAGGCCACATTACAATCAGCAAAGCAGGAATTGGAACACAAACTGGGTAATGGCTTGTACTGCCATAAAGCCATACTGACAAAAAACAAGAAAACTGGTAAAGGGCCACAATACTGCATGGTGCACTGAAGGGTACATAGAAGCAACAGGACACAAAATTGGCATGCGAGTATGTGTGGCAAGACAGCACAAGGCCATTTCAGGTTACCATTCCTGCTGTCAGAAGCTCACCCTGAGAGACAGTGCCAACTGCACACAGGTCTCGCACAAGGGTACAATGTCGCCAGCTGTCTCCCTACATACTGTTAGCACGATGCTGCAAGATAGTAAGCAGTGGTACTAGGCCCATTGCTGCCTGCAGTATGACATGAGGTGTGAATGCTGACAGCACAGCTGCACACAGTTTTGTGGTCAACAAACAGAAATAGGCTGACAATGCTGAGATCACTGGTTTATGTCAAGGACAGTCATATATACCCATGGAATCATACACTTACATTTCCCACGTGTGTACATATCCTGTCATGGGACCAAAGGAACTGCAACTTCTAGAAAATGTTGTTGCAATAAAGACAGAAGTGCTACTGTAGGCCCTATGCACACAAGACATATGTATCTTTGATAAGGGTAGACATTCCAGGATTAGGTGTGAGAGGAAGTGCTGTAGGACATCGATGCTGTAGGAGGGGGGAGTGGTTATAATAGGACTCTAGTACAGGTGTGTCATAGGGTCACTGATGTGATATTGTATGCCAAAACCAAGACAAAAGATATTGCCAGGGCTGGACCATCAAGACAGAGGCATCTTAAAAAGGTGGAGGAGATCTTGGTGCTCCTGTCCAGGGCAGGTAAGAGACAACCATTCCTCTAAACTTGTTATAACAAGAATTCTAGACAAAGCCAAAATAACAGGGAGACAAAGGCCCAAAATAGAGACAATTCTTAAATATTGGTCTTTAAACTTTGAAAACTGATAGAAAAATGGGTGTTGCATTAACATATTTCGGCTGAAGGACATGAAGTCTGAAACTAAAACGTCTTGTCATTATTTAGTGAATTTGATAGTCAATAAATTGCCAAAAAAAAAACACAAACTTTAGGAGGAACAGACCAAAAATATCAGACAAAACACTGGTCATACTGTGAAAATCTGAACAGCTGAGAGGTATGGAGAACACTCATACATGACAGTGGCTTGGATGTGGGAGTTAGGCCGGTGATGACTGCATGAGTGTTGGTAGACAATGCAGCAGGTCAGTACTACTCTGTTCAAGTTCTGTTGTACAGGGGCCCACTAGGTACATGCTGTCTTCAGATGAATACCTATGTATATCTGTCAGCCAGTTACATCAGGACTGCAACCGTGATAACCTGGACACATAGGTATGTGTCCATCTGTGATCTAAACATATTATACTGGCATTTAGCTGTATTTGTGCCATGTGTTGATGTTAGTGTCACAGATGTTCCAGCATTGCTTCAGGTATGTGATCTTCATACTTTCAAATGCTCCACTGATAGAGAGCTCAACACAAAGGAAAGGCATATAGCTGATATGAGCAGGTCACCTGTGGCTAATGATGGTGGCACCTTGTACATGGAATAGTCAAATGCACAATGGCACTGTTACCACCACTAACACTGGAAGGCATGCACACATCCTAAGAAGAGTTACAGGAGAAGGGAAAGATAAACTACCAACATCCCCTATGTTTAGCACTGGACATTCAGTCCATGTTAGCCCCACATTTGTTACACAGGAAGCATAATCGCAGATGTAGCTGCATTGCCTCCAAAGTGTACATACCCACCATAGGAGACAACAGTGTAAGTGGTTATTGTTTCCATGACTTCAGTGTATCCCGTGACCTGGTGTTACCCCTGGCATCAATCAGCAGATGTGGAGCTCCCTGATCTAGGCACAGACAGCCATTACACTCACCATATTGGAGATGCTGAGTGTACCATATGGACTACCTAAGGAACTGCAACAACTACTGGAACTGTGTGACATCCTGTGATACAAGGAGGAGGACTTGGCATATAGACATGTATAGTAAATGTGCCTGCCGAGGTCAGTGGTGGCCATGTTCACATCCACTGTTGCCTCAAAGTGGTTACTAGCAAACACCCAGTGTGACTATGAAAGTGACCACACACACATGGTGCAAGGTCACAAACCAGATTTACAAAGATGACACACATTTCAAAGATTACATCACTATCAGTTCTGTCCCTGACTGCCTCCATCCTTAGGCAGGGAATATTCCCACTGTCATGGCAAATGCTCATCTGATTCCAACTATGGAGCACCCATCTAGCAAGTTGCTCTGAGTCCCAAAGTTCCACAGCATTCCTATTCTATGTTGGCCTACTGAATACCACACCTAACTGTGGTCATTCATAGGGTCATGGATGCCAAATTTCTACCACCTCCCCCAAACAGAGACCACAGCAGGGTTCCTGTACATGCTGCCATGGTGTCACACAATCCATCTGACAGAATGACTCAAGTCCTTGTAATGCAAGATCACGTGGTACACCCATCCAGTATTCATGCCATGTAAGCTTCACCCTAACCCCAGCAGATGTGATTGCCAGATTACTCCAAGTCAGCAACCATAGGAAGGGATACTATGACCACCTCCCATAACCCTTAACCCTACATCAGTACTCTTGTTCCCTGTCACTGTCCCCCACCCCACCTGTGCAGATTATGCTGACTGTGATTTGCCCATCCATCTGGCCTGTGTGAATATGGCAATGTCTTATGCATAGCATGGTCAGTCAGTGGAATGTACTGCATAGTCAGGGTGTATAAATGCATGTATTAGTTGTATTCTGTGTTCTCCATGTCATGGCCTATCGCTATGGACCAATGCTTTGCCAGTACTGCTATGTAGTTTTCTCATCTATGCCTTACATGGGGACTACCACAGCAGTCTTTTCCAATTATTTACACCTGATTCTTCCCCCTCCACTGCCACCACTCTTGTCTGTCTGGAGGTACTATGATATTGCCACTGTGTAACTGATTTCATAGTGTCATAATGTGTAGAATGCACAGACTGTAAATATCTAACAGCAAGTCCTCGGTGCATATCATAATATGCTACCAGATGTGTTCAAGTAACAGACGTGAACCATCAGAAATCGGAACAAAAGTATCACAATATTTTCAGTCTGTGCCAGTGCAGTTTTGTATGTCATCTCTGCCATAGTCTGGGGGGAGTGAATGGGGGGGGTCATGTCTACAAGACATATCCAGTATCCCCTGCAACACACAACAGGGGACATCATTATCACTGGCTTACTGCCAACAACCATGGGAACAACATATCCATGCCTCTGTGACCAGCAGTGTGCACCTACAAACTTGATAATCCTGTAGAAAGTCACCCTACGTGAACCACTGGTATAAATTGCATATTAAAGTTGATGTGGGAATCATGGGAACTGCCTGGATGTTACACAGACACATTATATATAAAACCTTTCCCACTGCACACCAGCTGGCAGTTGCTGGAGTGGAAGTCTTTCCAGATGCCATGGGAGGAGATGGGACATTTATGCCAATGTGGGTGCAGTTAATGGCCTCCAGGACCTCAGAGAAATGGGCTATGTGGTAGGATGCCCACACAGGGGTGGCTCTGTTCTCTTCTGCCCTGTGAAAGCTAAATATGCTCCTCCACATGCTATAGCATCACATCAAGGAAAAGGTGTTAGATTCACAAGGCCATTACTTGAAAAACTCACTATGGTATCTACAGTCAGATGCTGAATGATCCCTTTAGCCAGGATGATTAATGCCATACAAACCTTCTTGTCCACTGGAAAAGGCATTTCACCCATCTCTGTTGATTCCATCTGAGGGAGTCATATGGCTATTAACTCCAGTATACTGTCTCTTTCCACTGCATGGTGGTAGGCAGTGTTCTGGTCTTAGAGATGGCAGTACATTAGCTGTTGAAACATGTTTCTACAAAGCTGACAGCACCAATGTGCAACATTATGGGCACTAGCTCTAAAGGCAACCACTAACACATGCCATCCACCAAATACAGATAATATTAATCTTGTTCTGATGGAAAAAAGGGATAAAGTCCTATCTGTTGTCTGGGTGACCTGTGTTTGAATAGTGGCTCTGGCACTTGATGGTCCAGGCAGGGAGGATGGACATGCCCCTTGGGGCTGGGATGTCCATGCACTTGAATGCATCTTTGCAGCTGGTCCCCAGTGGAAGCTGGGAATAAATGGGTGTGAAATGTAGGCCATGGGGGTAAACAGACTGTGCCTGAGTAGCATGCATAGGTGTGGATGATACGCCATCATAGTCCACTGTATACTTTTCCCTGGGATGGGAGGAACACTTGCAGGTGGCCAGATCCTTAGAAGAAGAAGAAACCCTGGCAGCATTATGATGCCACTGATCCAGAAAGCCTCAATCTCCTCACAGGCCCAGATCATGGATGAAAGCTAATCCAGGGAAGGCTAAGTCAAGTTTATTAGAGCCAGTGAATGAGGAGAGGGCCTGGAACCAACTGATGGTCAGCAGTGAGGAACCAAAAATACTGTAAAAAAATACTACCTGTGCAAAAATACTGTGAAAAATTACTACCTGTGCTACTCCCACCCTCATTACACAAGTGATGATCCTGTACACCAGCAAATCATGGTGATCAGAATAACTGATAACTGTGGTTCTCCAAGCTAAATACATACATTTCTGATTCACTGTGCAATGTTTGGCTTCATCATTCGCATACACAATGACTCTCATTAGCAGGTTATCTCTTTTTGTATGCCATGACGTTGTTACTAGCATACTATTTCTATGGCAGAACGTTGAGCTTCTTGTGTCTCTGACTCACTGTCTCCTTGTGTATTGACACTCCCTGCACTGTTTCACATAAAGCTGTGTGCTAGTTGTTTCTAATAGCATCAATGTACCTCAGTCAGTATCACTGCAGACTATGCCATAATGAGCTCAAATGTATTAAATGTCTAGCAACACTTCTGTATACAGGTTTTCTGCAACTTATTTTTACAAAAATAAATATTCAGCTTAATTTAACTAAACTTAGGTTATTCAGTATCAATGATAGTGAAGGAGATACATAATAATCAAGGGCACAGACATTCATGGTTTAAATCTGCTGCATAGAAGTACCTACACCTTGTATTTCTGCCTTTCTGTCATGTTTAGGGAGAAGTATGTGATACATACAGTGGAGATGAGGAGCCAAACTTCAAGTTCAGTGCATTTTGCAGTAATATATGAAAGTAAAACAAAACAGACTTTAGTTTGCAGCAGGAAAAGACATTCAGACAAAGCAGATTCTTACTATTCTGGTTTGTCATCCAACAAATGCTCCAATTAGTCTCAGGCAGAATCCAATTAATGTTTTACTTAGATCCCCATGTATCCACCTCTTGTTCTGCTGTCTGTTCTAGTATTATTTTTCATCTGGCAACTTCCCTGAGTCCCATAGTTCTCAATCCCCTATCTCCAAAATGAGGAACACTAGCCTTCATAATGTGGAACAAATGGGAAAAATGTGGAACACATTTTCATAACTTACTAACAACTTCAACAAGGTACGTTCCTTGTAAAGAGGTACACTTCAGAGGTATGCTGAGTCCTGCTTTTGGTTAAATACTCCCTCTCCGCCTGTGAGGCAAACCCTATTGGCTGTGCACAACATATGGAAGTTGAAGAGCTCCAAAGAGCACAGTCCCTGTATTGGGGCATAGTTGTACCATTCATCCCTCTCCACACCTGTAAGAAAAAGAGAGGGAGTGTCATTCAAGTAAGCTTACTGGATGGCTATGTATTACCTTCAGTTACTGTGATGTAGTGTTATCCAATGACCCCCTAAGTCGGGTGATAAGGTCAGGCATAAGTGAAAGTAAACCAAGTAGCAGAAAAAGCTTAAACAGGTTTGAGATTGCACGGCAAATATAAGAGAACAAAAAATATTATTGTAATAAGAATTTCATTGATTTTTTTATAAACTTATACTGACCTTTCTGCCAGAAGCTTTCTATGCCTGCCAAGCAGCCTCTTGGTATAAGATATTTATGAGCCATAAATTTAGCAATGCAGTTTAAAAACAGATGTAGAGACCCACTGGGTCAGACTAAACAATACAATGAAGAAGAAAAAAAAATGGAGCTTGGCATAATGGCTAAGGTGTTTATTTCACATACAAAAGGTGCAGGGTTTGATTATCACTAGAGGGAAATTTGCTAGGCTTAAAATGATTCACAAGGGCACCTTGCCTAGTACTTACCCATGAGCCTATATTCTGATTATATTGGTCAGCCAGGGGTATTTCCTTATATACTGACATTTTAAGCCTGCACTGGTGGCAAAGAGGGATAAGAAATACAACTGAGTGTGTGAAGTTATTGCACTGACTTGAGGTTTCAAATCCATATAGTGTGCTATCTGACAGAGTTAATTCATATTTCCTGAGCATATGATCAGGTGGGTCTGTATTAGAACACCGAACGCTTAAAAAAGTGAACAGTGCTTAATCGACCCTATGTAAGTGAACTGTCAGAACAGCGATTTTTTTCCTAGGGAAAAAAATCACTGTTCCAACAAAAACGACACCCCCCTACTTAAATATATCAACTCCGAGACTGCACTACAGTGCCGAAAATGGCAAAGTAACGAAGCGGCCACGCGAATACTTTCTCAGGGAAAGAATTTGCTTAAAAGCCACTTCGATATTTTGCCATTTCAGGCTTTTGAGTTCGACCAAGACGCATTCTAAATAATGCGTCTTCAGTCTTCTAATAGGGAACCGATCAGGTTGTAACACACACACAGATCTAGAAAGCTTCACAAGAATATACCAAAGCAAAAGATTCATCCACGTTAAAAATCTGTCCCTTGTCCAGTGGTAATGGTACTCTGGTAGCCCGAATAATGGGAAATCATCATAAAAGCAATGTTACAGAAGGGGAACAGGGCCATAGCTGAACTGTAAGACTGGACAAATGGATAGATAAGAAATACTGCAGTTTGTTTGCTATATATGGTTACTATTGAAAAATACTTTGTTTTTATAAATACTGATGCTTTAACATACACACAGACATTTTTGACATGTAACAACAAATAAAGCAATATGTCAATGAAAGCTCAAATAAAAATACACATTTTGCAATACTTATCATTGACAAACTGCATTCATTTTAGGAATATAGATGTTTTCTTCAGATGTGGCACATTGCAAGAACCTTAAGAAGGCAGCACTAGCAAATCTGTCTCCAAGGAACTTGTCTTATTGTTTTTATAGAAAACTTGTAGTTTGAAGAGAAGGAAGAAGGTATCAAGTTCTGTGTAAAAATAAAGGGAAAGAAGAAAAGGATCATAAAGTGTGAATAGAAAGATGCTCCTTGACAGATGTTGTAGTAGAATTCCCAAGGGCAAAGTGCATGGTATAATGAAGACAGGATGCTCAGAGCTTGCAGCAATCCCAGAGGCTCTGAATCTAGTCAGGAAATCAGTTTTGAACTGTGTGGGATGCATTTATCCAGTTTTCTATAATAATTGCAATTAAGTCCTTGTTGCTTTGATCGAAAACTACAAAGCCTCTTTTGAAGCTCAAAACCCCACTAGATAGGCCCGTGTCGATTTGAAAAGTGTGAGAAAAACAAGCAGTTTAAAACTGCAGCTTTGGTGGAAATCAGGCAAAGAAGTTCGTATTGTTTTGTTAGGCTTCTGTTTTGGGATTAAACCTTTAACCAGGCTAAATAATGTATTCAAAGTGTCTTACCTTTTATATACCTTCGGCAAGGCTTTAAGGATGGGGTAGTACCCTGATGTATGGAAGGTTACATCATCATTATTTATCAAGACTGCAAGACATTAATGAGGAAGCAGCTGCTAAATACACCACAGCAGTAAAATCACTAGGTACCACTTCACATCAGACATGATACAGACATGAAAAGTCAAAATTAGTGACTTATATAAAGGTCATTCATTCATTCATTTATTCATTGATATGCTTAACCAAGGAATTGGTCCCTATCAGCTTCAATCACTCAGAGACATTCTGAAGCACCAGCAGTCATTAAAAATCAGCACTTACAAAATGTATATAATTACTGGTGTGTATTACTCTTTCTGGGAAAAATGACAGTGGTTTGCTATTAAACCTTTCAGTTATAGCAGCAAACACATGCTGAGCTTTCTTCCCTCTGCGTATGTGCCAGCCAACTGTCACTATGATATCGGATTAAAAACACTGCTGTCATTTGTTTTCAGCAGCAGTAGTGCATTTTAAAAGGAACAAAACTGAGAATTAGCTTTAAATGTTTTTACACTCATGATAATTTAAACAAAGCATGGAACATTATGTATGCATAGAAGTGTGTGTGGGTGTGTGTGTATATATGTGCAAACACACAAGCAAACACACACACACACACACACACACACACACACACATACATTTATACATACACTAATATGAGTGTGTGTGTGTGTGTGTGTGTGTGTGTGTGTGTGCGTGTGCGTGCGTGTGTGTGTGTGTGTGTGTGTGTGTGTGTGTGTGTGTGTGTGTGAGAGACATGCATGACTGACAAACTGAAGAATAGAAAATGGTTGATTACAAAATAAAGAAATAGCATATTCCTGTCAAGTAGCTCAGTAAATTGACAAAAATACAATATAACTGTATCAAGTGCACAAACCATATTGAATTCTGACTATCTTTTGTAAGGGAGAGCGATAGTTCCAGCGCAGCTGCCACACTAAATAACTTTTACATCTACTACAAACTATTGCAACCTCAGTGTTAATACATACAAAATTGGGCCTATATTAGAAAGTCAGCATACCACAACATTGACTTTCAAAACAGAGAGACTGGAACGTCTATCACTCACAAGATCGAGTGTACAGAACATCAACAAGCAAAATATTAACAGCGACACAGTATTCCTCCTGCACAAAAGTGAATAGAAACCCGTCTGTAAAATATTGTTTTTGCAGGGGGGCAAGCCCCTGCACCCTTCACAACCCCTGCTTATTATGTACACTAACTTAGAGATCACACATTCATGGGAGAAAAGGCATGTTCCTGTACCTCGGAGATCATTCATCTCAGAATCACAGATTTCTATGTACTTTTTGTACAGCAGGAAAATGTTGCCGATATTGTACCTCTCAGTGTTATGTGTACCCGATCACTTGGCAGTCCTTTCTTGCCCTTTTGAAAGGGGTACATCAACTTTCTGTATTGGACACATAAAATCAGGGGTATTTCCTCCCTACAAAATACTTTGAAATGTGGTTTATGTTCATTTTTAGGATTATACTTCAACTGATTATGAAAAGAAGTGTACTTTTCATAAATCTATCTGTTGTATTTTATCTGAAAAGTCAGGTGTATGAGTATTATACATCTGTATTCAAACAAATTCTGTTCTTCCATCTGCCATTCAGATATTTGATATGATAATTTGTGCATGCTGCTATTCTGGCCTGCTCCATGATGGTATTATTGAAGAGTTAGACAAACTTAGTGTAAATCCCCATGTTGTCCACTGGATTGTTAACTAGCTATCCAACAGATCCCAAGTAGGTAAAATTGCTAGTACCCTCCCTGAATGTAAAAGTGTAGATTTTGGGGTGCTACAAGGATCAGTGCTGGGCCCACCCCTGTTTGGAATTTATTTTGCACACATCAAGGCCAATAACCCTGAAAAGTTGTTGAACATGTTTGCTGATGACCTGAAGTTGGACGCTGTTATTCGATCATCTAATACTACACAGCTCCAAAAAGAGCCGCAATAGGTACATGCATGATGTACTGAAAACAGTGTCAAACGGCAGCATAGTAGCCTTCAGAAAAAAGCTGTTTCCACTTCATAAGTGGTACTCCTTTTCATACATATATCATCATAAAAGGCCTAGGTACTTATGTGAATAACTCTCTCATTCGATCATCATGCTTCCACCATAGTCAGGAAATCCTTCTATCTGGTCTAGTTAATTTCCAAGGGACTATCTTCAAGATCAAAGGAAGTCATCTTACCATTGTACTATTCCCTTATCAGACTCATCGACAAATACAGTACCTACTTTGGTACGTACATCTCCAAGCATACTGCTCAACTAGAAAGGCCTCAATAATTTCTATCCAAAAAACTTGAAGGCCTTAAATCCTTCAAATATCACGACAGATTAGCAAAACTCTCCTTCTACTCAGAAACCCACTGGCTGCTGCAAGGTGAGCTGTGAAAAACCCAATCCTATTTGTCCTCCTATTTCTTTGCCAGACCAGCACTGCTATAAGCACCCCATACTAGGAATCTAAACTTGCGCACCCCATACTAGGGGTCTAAATTTGCACAAACAACTAAACAAGACTCATTGGAGGAATAGGTTCCTAACTCAACATATCCCCAGCACATGGAATAATTTGCCACTACAGATCAAGCTAAGTATAACTTTGTCTGCCTTTAAGGCTAGTATTGATAATTGGATAATACACATAAATTTACACCTGGGTCATCATATGTGGCCCAGCTTGATTTGGAAGGGGGCACTATTAACTTGTAAAGGGTGGCAAGGATTTTTAAGTGTGTCTTCTTAAAGGTGTATATGACTAGGCCCTTTATGGCCCCTGTGATTGCTTGTATAGCACTATTCTTGTGTTCCTATGACATAAAGTCATATACACATGTATATAAACACAAATACACACTTATAACAGATTTAACAAAAAATTATTTAAAGATACTTACTGTTTTCTTCCACAAGAAAAAGCAAGGAAATTATATGCTACAGATATAACCTTTCCATTAGTCTCTACATACTATCTTTACAACCTGTACATTCCAACACCTGAGATAAGGTACTTATGTCTACATGGGAGATTTACAAATGTTAAACACAGATTCCCCCAAAAGATACTGCACAAGACACACTCATAAAGCTTCAGCTACCAGAATGTTTTTACATAAATATCAGCTTTACTGTGAGATCACAGTCATGTGACTCATGTTTCACCCTTACCATATCGTTATTCTTTTTCCCAGTGTTGCCTACTATGGAATTAATATGTGTGTGTGTGTGTGTGTGTGTGTGTGTGTGTGTGTGTGTGTGTGTGTGTGTGTGTGTGTGTGTGTGTGTATCATTCCCCATGTAAACGGTTCAACATATCTTACCCCTTCAAAGAAGAATGTGTAGAGATTTCACTTACAATTTCAGTAACTGCAGCTTTGGGTATGTTTGACTCATCTAGTAACCTTGACAGGTGTTTCAGTCCGGCTTCTCACCATAAGAACACAGACATTACTACACTGCTACTCTGCTACTGAATACCCCAGTCACTTCAGAATGTGTATTCACCTGAAGTGCAATGGGGCATCACCTGTACATGGTTAGGATGTGAAGGTGACGTTAGCGAATTTAACATTAATAAATCACTGTAGTTATGCAGTTATGGGAGCATTCTTTTGTTGATCTTCAAAGAATATGTGGAGGGAAGGGGTGTGTTGGCGGTAGAAATAATGTGGGTCTCATCTTTAAAAAGCACTTAATGAATATGCCAGTGAGAAATGCATGCCAACTTTCATTACATAAATTGGATTAATTTTCCTTCAGTGTACACTTCTTTTTTGTGTTTTTTAACATGCTCCCCCATTACTGAACTACTCACTTTTGGACTGTATCAGTGAAGCTGTCAAAGGAATGTGTTGCCATTGTTCATTTTCATATCTCTGAACACTAAATAGTTTTGTCAGAGGTGTAATTAAAACTTACATAGCCACACAGGAAGTCCTGGCAATGGCTTCCCCACACAGGTGCTAGGAAATGCCAACATGTGGCTGGAGGGGGTAATGTCCAGGAACCAAAAGGATACTGCATTAAAAAGGGCAACGTTTTGTAGATCACTTTTAACTACTGATCACTGTTATAGGAATATATCTGTGATGTAGGTTTTATGTGATTATGTGGTTTAAGAATACATGTCATACAAATAAATACTGTTTAGTATGCTGACTCAGTAGCAGCAGCAGTTTTGGGAATTCTACAAATGTTAATAGCATGCCGGTTCTTTGCCATTTATTCCTCATGAGTTCTGGCTGAGTTTCTTCAGTACCCTTTATATACAACTCTCACCTACGTGAATCAAAAGGATGCATTACGTTAGTAAGTTTACCTGGCTGTCAACTAAATGTAGTCACTGTAGTAAGTGAACTGAAATCTCTGCTCTTAATTTCATTTTTATTTATTTGTTAACCAGGTATGTGAATTGGTCTTGTATGAACACTTTTCAAACACAAGGGTAGGGGTAAATTCAGTATATATTGACAGTTTAGAGCAGCTTTTCACCCAATATGTTTCTTGGAGGTAGGTTAAGAAAAGTGTCCATAGAAAGCCCACAAAGATATGAGAAAACTTGCACACTTCACATAAGCAGTGACTGGGGTCAGGCTTGAACAGCCAGCCTGCTGATTTGTGGAACAGGGATCTTAACCACTAACCACTGCCTAGTCAAAGTTCTGTCTCAGTGGTTATTTATGCATTAATGCAGACCATTAAGCAGTATAACGCTGCTTCCAGATATTACTATATTCCACTTGAATTGCATGATTTTTTTTATAAAAAAAATGAAAAATAGTCACAAACATCCAAAATACTTTAGTATACTGCCTATTTTCTGTAAACACATATTAATACAACTCCTATTTTTCTTTAAAAACTTTAATTGGGTTAGACCAACATTTAAAATGTGACCGTGATTTCAGGAATTGGCACTTTATTCTTAAGACAAAAAAAAGCTGACAGTTTTGCAACATAAGGATTTGCAGTGCATGATTAGCCCTGAGACTCCTTGCAAGTGGTAATTTAATTTAAATATAAAATAGAGACGATACTACTTTTCACAGACATGGAAAAAGGTGGTATGCACCTATCACAAAGATACAGGTCTATATTAATTCACTGAGGGTTCAGTTCAGCAAACTTTTCTTCATCAAACCCTAACCATCAAACGTTCATTTCAGCGAATGTTCATATTTGTGAAAAATTTAAGTAGGGAGAGGAAGCACCTGTTTCCCCTACTGTAATGCGATCTCAGAGTTGGTATATATATATATATATATATATATATATATATATATATATATATATATATATATATATATATATATATATATATATTAGGGGCTGTGGGGGGGGGAGAAGCCCCCACTTTGGTTGGTTTTACATACTGTGGTGTCTGTTCTGGTATTGTTTTGGCCAAGTGCTTAGTTTCCCTTTTTAAATTTATTTTCGAAAAGGATGTTCACTGAAATGAACGTTCGATGGTTAGGGTTCGATGAAGAAAGGTTTGCTGAACTGAACCTTTGATGAATTAATATAGACCCCAAAGATACACACTAAGACCTTCAGGTATCCAAGTTATCACCACAGAAAAAAAAAACAGTGATGCCATAAAGATATGTAGAAAATAACAAGAAAAACATGAATCTTCTCCTGCTCAGAAAAGGGACATAAGCTGAGTTAGTTAGGTAAGTCCCTGTGATATATACATATATACATGTATATATATATATATATATATATATATATATATATATATATATATATATATATATATATATATATATATATATATATGTTCTAGGCCAAGCAACTTATTTGCTGCAAAGAATAATTATCTGACAGAAAATAGACTGAGGGTGATTAAATGCAGTCAGTCATGTGGAGTCTATGTACTGACAATGAAATGATTAGGAATTTTAAAAACCTGCCAGTGAGAGGGGAGGTGAAAAAAAGCTGCTTCAACAATAACCCTGTTGACTGCTTGACTTTTTTCAGTAACAGCAGGCTCAAACATCGATGAACACAAAAGATGAGTCACTGCTACTGACTCACTCAGCAGCACATTCCTGCTCTTGTCTTGGTTATAGACGTAAGCTGTGTCGACAGCCAGTCAGAATGAAAGAAGTGACGTAATTATTATTACTATTTTTTTTTATAAAACGGCAAGCTGCTGGTATATGAGCCTGATCCTATTTGCACCACTGCAGCAGGAAAATGATTCTTAAATTTGAGTTTGGCACCTGATCTTGGAAAACTTGCTCTCCCGCCCACCTTTATACATTATTCATAAATAAACAGCTATTTCACTAACAGCAATCACTGCAGCATTTGGTATTGCCTTTCTACAGCCATGTAACTGGGCCCGTTCTGCTCTCAAGTCCCATAGCATGTACTCTGTTTGTTGCGTCTAGACTTAATCCTAGTATTTGTGAAAGAAAACTCCAAATGCTTGAAAACTGTTTTTTTAAGTACATAGTTCTTTTATTCTGTGTATTTTCCACATGAAAATGATGCTTCAGTATCCATTAGTAGAATAGAACAGCAGAAAAACACACTAAAGCTGTTGCATAACTGTGTGCTACAGATGCAGAATTTCTCTAATGTGCAAACAATTCCTTCAGAGAATATACATTAGCCTCAAAGTGCTAGGATTTGTCAGTGGTTCAATAAAAGAGGGATTTGGGATGCTGCTCCACTAAGAGATCCTGTAATGTTAATCTTAAATGAACAAGGCGTCTTTGCCTCCCAACAGTACATGTCATGTCAGATGTCAAAAGCTGAAGCAGTGCAAAAGATCCTCAGCTTCTGAAATGAAATGCTTAGTAACAGTGGAGTTATTATGAATCTATAGCTATGATACACTTTAATTTTCTGCAAAATCAGATACAAATCAAGTGCATTATGTACAGCATCAATAAGGGGACTACTACAGCCTATCATATATAGTATAATTTAGGGTAGTACTTCAGCCTATCGTATGATATCAGTAAGGGAAGTACCACAGCCTATTATATATGGTACTGATAAGGGTAGAACTACATCCTATTATATATGGTATCAATGTGGGCAGTACTACAGCATACTATATATGGTACTGGTAAGGGTAGTACAACAGCCTATCATATATGGTATCAAGAAGGGCAGTTGTACAGAGTATTTATATATGTTACAAAAAAGGGAAGTAATACAGCCTATTACATATAGGCTCATAGGAGGTTACTAGGTTAATGGCTTAAGTGCCCTTACAAGTCTAGCCAATATATCCCAATTTTACCCAATATATGGACCCTAGGAGTAAGAGGATGGCATGGATTTGTGCCAATGCTTTGTGTATCTTACAGGTTGCCCCTGTCTATAAGGGATATAGTCATTACCCCATGTGTGAATTTGCGATTCCCCATTCATTGATCCAAACTGTGTTTGAAGAAGGCAAGGAAAGGGCTCTGCTTAATATGAACAGGACGCCTGTTCCAAAGAAGGGGCAATCTCTGAGACACATCCATCTCTCCAGCATGTTTTGTTCGAGTCACTAAGTTTAGATCCCTGGATCAGGTGACCATCATGCTGTTTGACTTGCAGATGTGTCACAGCTCCATCAGGGCTGGATTTGTGAGTGCTTTGTAGATCAGACATAGGTCACCCCTTAATAGTCGATAGAAGACAGAGTAAAGGGCAATGGCTTTTTGTCTACCTGCAAAGGACTTGCTGTTTAAAAGCCTATTGTCTTTGTCAAAAACCTCTGAGCTCACTCCAGCTGCTGTAAGTGCCTAGTCAAGTGCATGCCAAATGATGTGTTGCACTCAATTATTTGTCTAATGAGGGCTGAGTAAAGTGTGACTATAATTTCCTTGGATCTGGATGCCATACCTTTACTTATATGTTGTGCCACATAGAAGGACTTCCTCACCACTTTCTACATGTGGAGTCAAAGTTCAGGTTACTATATATCTGTATATCTAGATCTCTCATCTCTGAGTCTACTTTTAGGGGTATGTTATTATTGATGTTGTAATTTGCAGGGGTATTTGACTTCCCAAAGGGTATGATAATGCATTTTTTTCACTTTTAGTTTTAGGTCATGGTGCTGGCTCCAGTCATTGGTCTTCCAGAGGCCTTCCACATTAACCTTGACTTCAGATAAATATATTCCAAACAGGAGTGGTTTCGGCACACCACTAGTAACTGGCCTCTTGTAGGATTTGGATTCACCCACTTTAACCATATGACTCCTGTCCATGAGACAACTGGCTATCCATCTGGTGACATAGGGATTTGAGGTAGGTGGTATGTACTGTTTTACCCTCATCCATGGCCTTAGTAGCTTTCTCAAAAAAATCTACCAGGTTCAGTAGGCATGACCTGCCCTTGACAAAGCCAAATTAGGTTGGGTCCATTGTTTAGAGGTTTCCTATGAAATTATTTATCAGGTCCATGATTATTTTTTTCCATGGCCTTACATATAAGACTAGTTAAACTTATGGGTGTGTAATTTCCCAGGTTAGTAGATGGTTCCCCTTCATGTAGAGAGATGACTGTTGCTGTCCTCCACTATATCGGGACAAAGCCAGTCTGGAGGCTGAGGTCAGAGATCCTTATGGTCCTGATAACTCCTGATGTAAGCTGTTTAAGAGGCAACCTGGTATATTATCAGGTCCCTCTGAAGCTGTGTTATTAGCTTTAGAGAGAGCAATGGCAACCTGTTCTTTGGTGATAATTGGCAATGAAGTGGTGGAGGGTATTTCTTGGGGGGTTTGCTTGTTTAGACTGATGAGGGACTTTTTGATCTGTTGTGCACATTCCCTCTTCTTCTCAACAGGATTTTCTTTCTTTTGTTGTACAACCTATTAATATCAAAGGTCTACCAGGATGGCTTGTTTGTGCAGTTTGACCGGGGTTTATTTCGGTCTGGTACTGCTATTTCTATGCAGTTGTTTTTATGGTTGTACAGAGTTTTGTGTATGCCTTTGCATAGGTATCTCTGTTTACTGGATGCCATCCCTTAATAAAGGGTAATTTACCTTAGAGACATTCTTAAAATTTTAGGGGTTAGGTGGGGGGGGACTAGTTTTACCTTTATTTCAAGGGAGTCTGCTTTGTAATCTGATCTTACTAGCAAGGACATCACACTAGGGAGGCGCAGAATTGTCCCATATTTGTGAGTATCAGATCCAGGATATTTATTCCCCTAGTGGGAGTGCAGACTAGCTGTTCCAGGGTATTTGAGTTGACAAAGTCAAGAAATCTTTAGGCCTGCATGTCAGTGGTCATGCATGCCTCCCAATTAATGGAGGGGGATAGTTAAAATCACTCATGAGTATTGTACTCAGCTGGATAGTGAGTGACTCTAGAAACTTCAAGTATGATGTATGGGTTTCCTGGTTCATGGTGGGGCACCTGTAGCCAACAAGAATATGGTAATGGATTTTTCCCATGGTTAGTTGGACATGGAGTAGCTCAAGCATGTCATATTGTTTGAACAACCTTCAGGTGTGCTTATCCTTTATGTAGATAGATACACCTCTCCCTTTTGCTCTTTCATGTTTAGTGGGTGATTGGAACATATGAAAGGTGTTATAGCTATGCACTGATGGAGTGCTTACCGGGGCTTTAAACCGTGTTTCAGTAACTGCACAGACGTCAGCATTCTCCAGGGTGAGGAGAGCTTCCAGGGAGTGCAGTTTCTTGTTGAGACTCCTAGCACTGTGCAGTAACACTGTTAGCTTGTCCACAGTGGATTTTGTTATGATGGAATGTCTGTCTGTTTGGCAATGCCTAGCAAAGGTACTATAGGGGTGGATAATGGATTGCCCAACATCCAAAAGCCTAGAGGTGACAGGTGAAGGCCATCCCTGACATAGCTGTGTGGCCTGTCAACCATGTCCTCCCAAGCTGACAAGTATCAGATCCCTTTAGAATGACACCAGTAGCTAAGCCAACTGTTAAAGTTGATCATTTTCTGCTGGTATTGTGGCATCATCCATGGACACGGTAGAATAATTCCAGTATATGGTACTGATGAGGGTTGTGTTACAGTCTATCTTTTATGGTATCAATAAGGGCAGTGTTACCACATATTATTTATGGTACTGATAAGGTCAATACTACACCTATCATATATGGTATCAATAAGGGCAGTACTACACCTATCATATATGGTCTCAATAAAGGCAGTGATACCACATATTATTTATGGTATTGATAAGGGCAGTACTACACCTATCATATACGGCATCAATAAGGGCAGTAATACACCTATCATATATGGTATCAATAAGGGCAGTACTACACCTATCATATATGGTATCAATAAAGGTAGTGCTACTACATATTATTTATGGTACTGATAAGGGTAGTACTACACCTAACATATATGGTATCAATAAGGGCAGTACTACACCTATCATATATGCTATCAATAAGGGCAGTACTACTACATACTAATTATGGTACTGATAAGGGCAGTACTACACCTATCATATATGGTATCAATAATGACAGTACTACACCTTTCATATATGTTATCAATAAGGGCAGTACTATACCTATCATATATGGTATCAATAAAGGCAGTGACACCACATATTATTTATGTTATTGATGAGGGCAGTACTACACCTATCATATATAGTATCAATAAGGGCAGTACTACAGCAATCATATATGTTATCAATAAGGGCAGTACTACACCTATCATATATGGTATCAATAAGGGCATTACTACTTCATATTATTTATGGTACTGATAAGGGCAGTACTACACCTATCATATATGGTAACAAAAAGGGCAGTACTGCACCTATCATATATGGTATCAATAAGGGCAGTACTACTACATATTATTTATGGTATTGATAAGGGCAGTACTACACCTATCATATATGGTATCAATAAGGGCAGTACTACACCTATCATATATGGTATCAATAAGGGCAGTACTGCACCTATCATATATGCTATCAATAAGGGTAGTGTTACTTCATATTATTTATGGTACAGATAAGGGCAGTACTACACCTAACATATATGATATCAATAAGGGCAGTACTACACCTATCATATATGGTATCAATAAGGGCAGTACTACTACATATTAATTATGGTACTGATAAGGGCAGTACTACACCTATCATATATGGTATCAATAAGGGCAGTACTACACCTATCATATATGTTGTCAATAAGGGCAGTACTACACCTATCATATATGGTATCAATAAAGGCAGTGATACCACATATTATTTATTGTATTGATAATAGCAGTACTACACCTATAATATACGGCATCAATAAGGGCAGTAATACACCTATCATATATGGTATCAATAAGGGCAGTACTACACCTATCATATATGGTATCAATAAGGGTAGTTCTACTTCATATTATTTATGGTACTGATAAGGGCAGTACTACATCTATCATATATGGTATCAATAAGGGCAGTACTACACCTATCATATATGGTATCAATAAGGGCAGTACTGCACCTATCATATATGCTATCAATAAGGGTAGTGTTACGTCATATTATTTCTGGTACTGATAAGGGCAGCACTACATCTATCATATATGGTATCAATAAAGGCAGTGATACCACATATTATTTAACGTATTGATAAGAGCAGTACTACACCTATCATATACGGTATCAATAAGGGCAGTACTACACCTATCATATATGGTATCAATAAGGGCAGTGCTACTACATATTATTTATGGTACTGATAAGGGCAGTACTACACCATTCATATATGGTATCAATAAAGGCAGTGACACCACATATTATTTATGGTATTGATAAGGGCAGTACTACACCTATCATATATGGTATCAATAAGGGCAGTACTACATCTATCATATATGTTATCAATAAGGGCAGTACTACACCTACCATATATGGTATAAATAAGGGCATTACTACTTCATATTATTTATGGTACTGATAAGGGCTGTACTACACCTATCATATATGGTATCAATAAGGGCAGTACTACACCTGTCATATATGGTATCAATAAGGGCAGTACTACTGCATATTATTTATGGTACTGATAAGGGCAGTACTACACCTTTCATATATGGTATCAATAAAGGCAGTGACACAACATATTATTTATGGTATTGATAAGGGCAGTACTACACCTATCATATATGGTATCAATAAGGGCAGTACTACTACATATTATTTATGGTATTGATAAGGGCAGTACTACACCTATCATATATGGTATAAATAAGGGCATTACTACTTCATATTATTTATGGTACTGATAAGGGCAGTACTACACCTATCATATATAGTATCAATAAGGGCAGTACTACACCTATCATATATGGTACTGATAAGGGCAGTACTACATCTATCATATATGTTATCAATAAGAGCAGTACTACACCTATCATATATGTTATCAGCAAGGGCAGTACTACACCTATCATATATGGTATCAATAAAGGCAGTGATACCACATATTATTTATGGTATTGATAAGAGCAGTACTACACCTATCATATATGGCATCAATAAGGGCAGTAATACACCTATCATATATGGTATCAATAAGGGCAGTACTACATCTATCATATATCGTATCAATAAGGGTAGTGCTACTACATATTATTTATGGTACTGATAAGGGCAGTACTACACCTATCATATATGGTATCAATAAAGGCAGTGATACCACATATTATTTATGGTATTGATAAGGGCAGTACTACACCTATCATATATGGTATCAATAAGGGCATTACTCCTACATATTATTTATGGTACTGATAAGGGCAGTACTACACCTATCATATATAGTAACAAAAGGGGCAGTACTGCACCTATCATGTATGGTATCAATAAGGGCAGTAGTACTACATATTATTTATGGTACTGATAAGGGCAGTACTACACCTATCATATATGGTATCAATAAGGGCAGTACTACACCTATCATATATGGTATCAATAAGGGCAGTACTGTACCTATCATATATGGTATCAATAAGGGCAGTACTACTGCATATTATTTATGGTACTGATAAGGGCAGTACTACACCTATCATATATGGTATCAATAAGGGTAATACTACTTCATATTATTTATGGTACTGATAAGGGCAGTACTTCACCTATCATATATGGTATCAATAAGGGCAGTACTACTACATATTATATATGGTACTGATAAGGGCAGTACTACACCTATCATATATGTTATCAATAAGGGCAGTACTATACCTATCATATATGGTATCAATAAGGGCAGTACTACACCTATCATATATGGTATCAATAAGGGCAGTGCTATACCTATCATATATGGTATCAATAAGGGCAGTGCTATACCTATCATATATGGTATCAATAAGGGTAGTACTATACCTATCATATATGGTATCAATAAGGGCAGTACTATACCTATCATATATGGTATCAATAAGGGTAGTGCTACTACATATTATTTATGGTACTGATAAGGGCAGTACTACACCTATCAGTGATGTGCAGAGCTGCAGTAACTACAGAGGGATAAAATTGATCAGTCACAGCTTGAAGTTATGGGAAAGAGTAGTAGAAACTAGGTTAAGAAGGGAGGTGATGATTAGTGATCAGCAGTATGGTTTCATGCCAGGCAAGAGCACTACAGATGGAGTGTTTGCTCTGAGAGTGTTATTGGAGAAATACAGAGAAGGTCAGAAGGAGTTGCATTGTGTCTTTGTAGACTTGGAGAAAGCATATGACAAGGTGCCTAGAGAAGAGTTGTGGTATTGTATGAGGAAGTCGGGAGTGGCAGAGAAGTATGTAAGAGTGGTACAGGATATGTACGAGGGTAGTGTGACAGTGGTGAGGACTGCAGTGGGAGTGACAGGTCCGTTTAAGGTGGAGGTGGGATTACATCAAGGATCAGCTCTGAGTCCTTTTTTATTTGCAGTGGTGATGGACAGGTTGACAGATGAGATTAGACAGGAGGCCCCGTGGACTATGATGTTTGCAGATAAAATTGTGATCTGTAGTGAGAGTAGGAATCAGGTTGAGGAGACTCTGGAGAGGTGGAGATATGCTCTAGAGAGCAGATGAAAGAAGGTCAGCATGGCTAAGACAGAATATATGTGTGTAAATGAGAGAGAGGGTAGAGGAATGGTGAGGATGCAGGAAGTAGAGTTGGTAAAGGTGAACGAGTTTAAGTACTTGTGATCAACAGTTCAGAGTAATGGTGAATGTGGAAGAGAGGTGAAGAAGAGAGTACAGGCAGGGTGGAATGGGTGGAGAAGAGTGTCAGGAGTGATTTGTGACAGACGGGTAACAGTAAGAGTGAAAGGGAAGGTCTACAAGAGGGTAGTGAGACCAGCTATGTTATATGGGTTGGAGACAGTGGCATTGACAAAAAGGCAGGAGTCAGAGCTGGATGTGGCAGAGTTAAAGATGTTAAGATTTGCACTCAGTGTGACTAGGATGGATAGGATTAGAAATCAGTATATTAGAGGGTCAGCTCATGTTGTACAGTTTGGAGACAAAGCAAGAGAGACGAGATTACATTGGTTTGGACATGTGCTGAGGAGGGATGATGGGTATATTGGCAAAAAGATGATAAGGATGGAGCTGCCAGGTAAGCGGAAAAGAGGAAGGCCTAAGATAAGGTTTATGCACGTGGTGAGAGAGGACATGCAGGCAGTTGGTGTGAAAGAGCAAGATGCAGAGAATAGGAAGAAACGGAAAGAGATGATCCGCTGTGGTGACCCCTAATGGGAAAAGCCGAAAGATGATGATGATAAGGGCAGTACTACACCTATCATATATAGTATCAATAAAGGCAGTGATACCACATATTATTTATGGTATTGATAAGGACAGTACTACACCTATCATATCAATCAATAAGGGCAGTACTACACCTATCATATATGGTATCAATAAGGGCAGTACTACTACATATTATTTATGGTACTGATAAGGGCAGTACTACACCTATCATGTGTGGTATCAATAAGGACAGTACTACACCTATCATATATGGTATCAATAAGAGCATTACTACTACATATTATTTATGGTATTGATAAGGGCAGTACTACACCTATCATATATGCTAACAAAAAGGGAAGTACTGCACCTATCATATATGGTATCAATAAGGGCAGTACTACTACATATTATTTATGGTACTGATAAGGGCAGTACTACACCTGTCATATATGATATCAATAAGGGTAGTACTATACCTATCATATATGGTATCAATAAGGGCAGTACTACTACATATTATTTATGGTACTGATAAGGCAGTACTACACCTATCATATATGTTATCAATAAGGGCAGTACTATACCTATCATATATGGTATCAATAAGGGCAATACTATACCTATCATATATGGTATCAATAAGGGCAGTACTACACCTATCATATATGGTATCGATAAGGGTAGTGCTACTACATATTATTTATGATACTGATAAGAGCAGTACTACACCTATCAGTGATGTGCAGAGCTGCAGAGGGATAAAATTGATCAGTCACAGCTTGAAGTTATGGGAAAGAGTAGTAGAAGCTAGGTTAAAAAGGGAGGTGATGATTAGTGATCAGCAGTATGGTTTCATGTCAGGCAAGAGCACTACAGATGCAGTGTCTGCTCTAAGAGTGTTATGGGAGAAATACAGAAAGGTCAGAAGGAGTTGCATTGTGTCTTTGTAGACTTGGAGAAAGCATATGACAAGGTGCCTAGAGAAGAGTTGTGGTATTGTATGAGGAAGTCGGGAGTGGCAGAGAAGTATGTAATAGTGGTACAGGATATGTACAAGGGTAGTGTGACAGTGGTGAGGACTGCAGTGGGAGCGACAGGTCCATTTAAGGTGGAGGTGGGATTACATCAAGGATCAGCTCTGAGTCCTTTTTTATTTGCAGTGGTGATGGACAGATTGACAGATGAGATCAGACAGGAGGCCCCGTGGACTATGATGTTTGCAGATGACATTGTGATACGTAGTGAGAGTAGGAATTAGGTTGAGGAGACTCTGGAGAGGTGGAGATATGCTCTAGAGAGCAGAGGAATGAAGGTCAGCATGGCTAAGATAGAATATATGTGTGTAAATGAGAGGGAGGGTAGAGGAATGGTGAGGATGCAGGGAGTAGAGTTAGTAAAGGTGGACGAGTTTAAGTACTTGGGATCAACAATTCAGAGTAATGGTGAATGTGGAAGAGAGGTGAAGAAGAGAGTACAGGCAGGGTAGAATGGGTGGAGAAGAGTGTCAGGAGTGATTTGTGACAGATGGGTACCAGTAAGAGTGAAAGAGAAGGTCTACAAAAGGGTAGTGAGACCAGCTATGTTATATGGGTTGGAGACAGTGGCATTGACAAAAAGACAGGAGTCAGAGCTGGATGTGGCAGAGTTAAAGATGTTAAGATTTGCACTCGGTGTGACTAGGATGGATAGGATTAGGAATCAGTATATTAGAGGGTCAGCTCATGTTGGACAGTTTGGAGACAAAGCAAGAGAGATGAGATTGCATTGGTTTGGACATGTGCTGAGGAGGGATGATGGGTATATTGGGAAAAAGATGCTAAGGATGGAGCTGCCAGGTAAGAGGAAAAGAGGAAAGCCTAAGATAAGGTTTATGGACGTGGTGAGAGAGGACATGCTGGCGGTTGGTGTGACAGAGCAAGATGCAGAGGATAGGAAGAAATGGAAAGAGATGATCCGCTGTGGCGAAGCCTAACGGGAAAAGCCAAAAGATGATGATGATAAGGGCAGTACTACACCTATCACATATAGTATCAATAAAGGCAGTGATACCACATATTATTTATGGTATTGATAAGGACAGTACTACACCTATCATATCAATCAATAAGGGCAGTACTACACCTATCATATATGGCATCAATAAAGGCAGTACTACTGCATATTATTTATGGTACTGATAAGGGCAGTACTACACCTATCATATGTGGTATCAATAAGGGCAGTACTACACCTATCATATATGGTATCAATAAGGGCATTACTACTACATATTATTTATGGTACTGATAAGGCAGTACTGCACCTATCATATATGGTATCAATAAGGGCAGTACTACACCTATGATATATGGTATCAATAAAGACAGCGATACCACATATTATTTATGGTATTGATAAGGGCAGTAGTACACCTATCATATATGGTATCAATAAGGACAGTACTACACCTATCATATATGGTATCAATAAGGGCAGTACCACACCTATCATATATGGTATCAATAAGGGCAGTACTACTACATATTATTTATTGTACTGATAAGGGAGTACTACACCTATCATATATGGTATAAATAAGGGCAATACTACACCCATCATATATCGTTCAATAAGGGCAGTGCTACTACATATTATTTATGGAACTGACAAGGGCAGTACAACAGCTATCATATATGGTATCAATAAGGGCAGTACTACACCTATCATATATGGTATCAATAAAGGCAGTGATACCACATATTATTTATGGTATTCATACCATAAATAATATGTGGTATCACTGCCTATGGGAGACGCAGTGGTGCAGTGGTTAACATTGTCACCTCACAGCAAGAGTTTCTCCAGTTTGATTCTCGGCTGGGGTGCCTTCTGTGCAGAGTTTGCATATTCTCCCTGCATTCTTGTGGGTTTCCTCCGGGACTCCGATTTCCTCCCACATTCTAAAAAAAGACATGTGACTGGAGCATTTCTCACCTGGCCTTCACTGAAAATAGGCTCTGTGTAGCCTAGTCGGACTTTCCCTGTCAACAAATGTTAAATAAATAAATAAAAAATAAATTGATAAGGGCAGTACTACACCTATCATATATGGTATCAGTAAGGGCACTACACCTATCATATATGGTATCAATAAGGGTAGTACTACACCTATCATATATGGTATCAATAAGGGCAGTACTATTACATATTATTTATGGCACTGATAAGAGCAGTACTACACCTATCATATATGGTATCAATAAGGGCAGTACTACACCTATCATATATGGTATCAATAAGGGCAGTACTACTATATATTATTTATGGTACTGATAAGGGCAGTACTACACCTATCATATATGGTATCAATAAGGGCAGTACTACACCTGTCATATATGGTATCAATAAGGGCAGTACTACACCTATCATATATGGTATCAATAAGGGCAGTACTACTACATATTATTTATGGTACTGATAAGGGCAGTACTACACCTATCATATATGGTATCAATAAGGGCAGTACTACACCTATCATATATGGTATCAATAAGGGGAGTGCTGCTACATATTATTTATGGTACTGAAAAGGGCTGTACTGCACCTATTATATATGGTATCAATAAGGGCAGTACTACACCTATCATATATGGTATCAATAAGGGCACTGCTATAGATTATTGTATATGGTACAGATAAGGGCAGTACTACAGCTAAAATGTATGGTATCAACCAGTAGCAGTGCTATAGAATATTTTATATAGTACTGATAAGGGCAATACTATAGCCTATCATTTATGGAATCAGTAAGGGCAGTACTACAGCCTACTACATATGGTATCAAAGAGGGCAGTACTACAGCGTATTATGTATGGTACTGATGAGAGCAGTACTACAGTCTATCATATACAGTATTCAGTAAGGGTAGTCCTTTACTGTGTTTTATACGGTATTGATAAGGGCAACACTATAGCACATCATTCAAGTGAAATGAAGACAAAACTAGCATGAAAAGTTTTGTGATTGCCTTAGTAAAGTGTACTACAAATTGATTTACAACATGCAGATGCATAGCCAAACATGCATAACTACAGAATTATAGCAGACCCCATAGAAAACGTAATATTCACATATGCAGATACCATGTAATATAATGTAGTTGTGTATTTTCTCAGTGCAAAAGCGCAGTGCATTATACCAATGTGAAATATCACTGTAGTAGCAGAAGAGGAATTGTGAAATTACAGGCGAGCTTTATAGTAAATTTAAAGCAGTCTGTATGTTTATTTATTTACATTATTCATTCAATCATTCATACATTTTTGCATTTCAAAACTTTGTTACTCTGACTGGACACAGTACCCTTACAGCCGAGATCTGGGGAGAAAAATTCCATAACTAAATAATACATCAGACAACAATAACAATAATAAAAGAAATGCGAAAATGAGAAAAAAATCTTAAATGCAGCATAAGTCTGTCTCAGGTATCTTAAATACAGTCATGTCACTGTATCAGTCACCCTAATATTATAGACCAATGTCACCTGCAGTGTTTATACACAGCTGTGCTGATATTCAGATAGCCAAAGTATGTACAGGTAGGGAAGGAGCGGGTTAGTGAGTCAATGTACAACTTGCAGGTTACAAAGTACTTTTAGAGACACCAGAATCAGAGCAGCTGGAGGATTGCTTCAAAAAAGAACTGAATTCATTGATACAAATTGCACAGCAGGACTGATCCTTAACCTGAACTGGAAGAGGTTCCCTATCTATCTATCTATCTATCTATCTATCTATCTATCTATCTATCTATCTATCTATCTATCTACCACCAAGCTACATGCTTTGATATCCCAATACAGCATTAATATTCAAGCCATAACTGAAACTTGGATAAAACCTTGCATAAGTGATGCTGAAATAAACCCCATGGCTACAATATAATTTGCAATAAATGCATAAAAAGGAAAAGTGGTGGTGTGGCATTGCTATCTCCTAACTACTACCTCGTCACCTCTACAATTTATCGATGACAAACTTCAACTCAACTGAACTCCTTATCTCTTTTTTGAAAGTAAGTAACCACAAACAAATGTGTATTATTACCCTTTACACCCCCCAAATCCGGTGAGAACATAGCTATACTGGAGGAAATCCTACACTGGATATCTAAAACTATTCCACAAGATAAAATACTGCCAAGGATGTAAATCTTAATTGCCTGGACTTAACAGCAAACCCACCTAGATCCAATATAAATCTATACAGCTTTAAGCAACTTATTAACAGCCCCATGTATCACAAAAAAACACTAACTCCTTACTAGACTGAATCCTAGTATCAGACCCTAGTAAATTCATCTCCGCAGGTACCCTATCAGACTGTCTTTCAGACCGCCACCAAACCTACACAAATAGATTTATAATGCATACACCTAAACAGAAAGTCTCTAAAACAATCCAAAACCAGACTAATTTTAACCCAGAAAGTTTCACTACTACC